>NC_088242.1:7420253-7440253 GCF_036934945.1 Oncorhynchus masou masou
TTTGATTTGGACATAGTGACTGGTGGGAGGAGCTCCACGGGATTGGACATAGTGACAGGTGGGAGGAGCACTGGATTGGACATAGTGACTGGTGGGAGGAGCTCCACTGGATTGGACATAGTGACTGGTGGGAGGAGCTATAGGAGGATGGGCTCATTGTAATGGCTGGAATGGAATTAATGGAACAGGAGTCAAACGTGGTATCTATATGTTTGATACCGTTCCATTCATTGGACATAGTGATTTGCTAAATTGACATTAGAGCTAATGACATGATGACACAACACAGGGGTTTGAGAGTCAGGCAGCGGTATGAGGTAGCCTAATGGTTAGAGTGTTAGGCCAGTGACCGAAAGGTTGCTGAGATCTAATCCCCGAGCTGACAAAGTAAAAATCTGTTGTTCTACCAATGAGCAAGGCAGTTAACCCACTGTGTCTCGGGCGCTGAAGATGTGGATGTTGATTAAGGCAGCCACCTGCGCAGCTCTGATTCAGAGAGGTTGGTGCCATGTGGAAGAGGCTGAAGATGTGGATGTTGATTAAGGCAGCCACCTGCGCAGCTCTGATTCAGAGAGGTTGGTGCCATGTGGAAGAGGCTGAAGATGTGGATGTTGATTAAGGCAGCCACCTGCGCAGCTCTGATTCAGAGAGGTTGGTGCCATGTGGAAGAGGCTGAAGATGTGGATGTTGATTAAGGCAGCCACCTGCGTAGCTCTGATTCAGAGAGGTTGGTGCCATGTGGAAGAGGCTGAAGATGTGGATGTTGATTAAGGCAGCCACCTGCGTAGCTCTGATTCAGAGAGGTTGGTGCCATGTGGAAGAGGCTGAAGATGTGGATGTTGATTAAGGCAGCCACCTGCGCAGCTCTGATTCAGAGAGGTTGGTGCCATGTGGAAGAGGCTGAAGATGTGGATGTTGATTAAGGCAGCCACCTGCGCAGCTCTGATTCAGAGAGGTTGGTGCCATGTGGAAGAGGCTGAAGATGTGGATGTTGATTAAGGCAGCCACCTGCGTAGCTCTGATTCAGAGAGGTTGGTTCCATGTGGAAGAGGCATTCGGTTGTACAAATGACTAGGTATCACCCTTTCCCTGTGACGGTCAGGAAGTTCATTAACCTAGAGGAGCCTTACGTAGTAATCCCATGCTAGTATCCATGCACACAATCCCTCTATTTGTTTCCACTGGGCTGATGCAGTTGTAAAAAGAAAATGATTTACACAAATCAATCACTCAAGTTTTTCTGCTAGCAGCCACTGGCAGGCGGCCTGTCTTCACTTCTTTAAAATGCTGCTAACAGCCTCACCTGATGACATGCTGTGGCTCCATAACCTTTCATTTGAAGAACGATTGTCACTGATTGACATGTACTTTGTCGCAGGTTAGCGTTTTTACAACCATGAATCTTGTTCTAGAGGCAGCTCTGCAGCGTTTTCACTCGCACAAAGTCATCAAATCTGACTTTAAACCTAACCCTAACCACACTGCCAACCCCAATGCCTAACCGTAACCTTAAATTAAGGGAAATCACCCAGTTCTGCTTCCAAAACAAGACTAATGACAATCAACATCAACAAGCTACTTTTACCCCCCCAGGTCAGTTCAAGATGAAACATTTGGCATTAATATTTTGTTGTGCAGAGTTGAGGTGGTGTGGACTGCTGGTGAGTAAGGTAAATACATGGTACAACAGCAGGTAAGGACTGACCCCTGAGGGCAAAACAAAATACCTGAGGCTCGAGGGGAGGTCAGGAGAAGGCCTCAACAAGTGTACACTTTTACGAGCGAGCTATCATCAAAGAACATCTGTTTGTTGTTCCTCAGGCACCCTCCCCTCTAGCCTCACCTCGACCCACACTACTTTCCATTGTATGTGGATGTTATGACTGAAAGTAAACAGCTACGGAGAAGGGAGTGAAGCGGCCCTTTGTGTTGAGGAGGGCGTCGGTCTTCCCTTTCTTCCCTCAGTAATGCTGTGAGGGAGGATATCCCCCTTAGATAGCAGCCCGCTAGCACACAGGCACTTCCCCCTTCTTCCGCTTCTCCTCAGGACGAATGACATGCCCTGTGAGTCCCAAATGGCACTCTTGTCCCTACATAGTGTACTACTTTTGACCAGGTATGGCACTATATAGTAGGGTTGTCACGATACCAGAGATACTACGTACTACGATACCAGAGGTAACGATACAATAGATACTACAATACTATGATACCAGAGCTCCTACGATACCAGTGATACTACGATACCAGAGGTACTACGATACCAGTGATACTACGATACCAGAGGTACTACAATACCAGAGGTACTATGATACCAGAGGTACTACAATACCAGTGAAACTGCGATACCAGAGGTACTATGATACCAGAGGTACTACAATACCAGAGATACAACGATACCAGAGGTACTATGATACTAGAGGTACTACGATACCAGAGATACTATGATACCAGAGATACTATGATACCAGTGATACTACGATACCAGAGATACTATGATACCAGAGATGCTATGATACCAGAGATACTACGATACTATGATACCAGAGGTACTACGATACCAGAGGTACTATGATGCCAGAGGTACTATGATACCAGAGCTCCTACGATACCAGTGATACTATGATACCAGAGATACTATGATACCAGTGATACTACGATACCAGAGATACTATGATACCAGAGATGCTATGATACCAGAGATACTACGATACCAGAGGTACTATGATACCAGAGGTACTATGATACCAGAGCTCCTACGATACCAGTGATACAACGATACCAGTGATACAACGATACCAGAGATACTACGATACTATGATACCAGAGCTCCTACGATACCAGTGATAATATGATACCAGAGATACTATGATACCAGTGATACTATGATACCAGTGACACTATGATACCAGAGATACTACGATACCAGAGGTACTATGATACCAGAGATACTACGATACCAGAGATACTACGATACCAGAGATACTACGATACCAGAGGTACTACGATACCAGAGGTACTACGACACTAGTGATACAATGATACCAGTGACACTATGATACTACAATACCAGAGGTACTATGATACCAGTGACACTAAGATACCAGAGATACTACGATACCAGTGATACTATGATACCAGTGATACTATGATACTACGATACCAGAGGTACTACGATACCAGAGATACTACGATACCAGTGATACTATGATACCAGTGATACTATGATACCAGAGGTACTATGATACCAGAGTTACTACGATACCAGAGATACTATGATACTATGATACCAGAGGTACTATGATACCAGAGCTCCTACGATACCAGTGATACTATGATACCAGAGGTACTATGATACCAGAGATACTACGATACCAGTGATACTATGATACCAGAGGTACTATGATACCAGATATACTACGATACCAGAGGTACTATGATACTATGAAACCAGAGATACTACGATGCCAGAGGTACTAAGATACCAGAAATACTAAGATACCAGAGATACTACAATACCAGAGATACTACGATACCAGAGGTACTATGATACCAGAGATACTAAGATACCAGAGGAATTACAACACTAGTGATACAATGATACCAGTGACACTATGAAACTACAATACCAGAGGTACTATATACCAGTGACACTATGATACTATGATACCAGTGACACTATGATACCAGAGATACTACGATACCAATGATACTATGACACTACGATACCAGAGGTACTATGATACCAGAGATACTACGATACTATGATACCAGTGACACTATGATACCAGAGATACTACGATACCAGAGGTACTATGATACCAGTGACACTATGATACTAGAGATACTACGATACCAGAGGTACTATGATACCAGTGACACTATGATACCAGAGATACTACGATACCAGAGGTGCTATGATACCAGAGATACTACGATACCAGAGGTACTATGATACCAGTGACACTATGATACCAGAGATACTACGATACCAGAGGTACTATGATACCAGAGATACTACGATACCAGAGGTACTATGATACCAGAGATACTACGATACCAGAGGTACTATGATACCAGAGATACTACGACACTCGTGATACAATGATACCAGTGACACTATGATAATACAATACCAGAGGTACTATGATACCAGTGACACTATGATACCAGAGATACTACGATACCAGAGATACTATGATACCAGAGATACTACGATACCAGAGATACTACGATACCAGAGGTACTACGATACCAGAGGTACTACGACACTCGTGATACAATGATACCAGTGACACTATGATACTACAATACCAGAGGTACTATGATACCAGTGACACTACGATACCAGAGATACTACGATACCAGTGATACTATGATACCAGTGATACTATGATACCAGTGATACTATGATACCAGTGATACTATGATACCAGTGATACTATGATACCAGAGATACTACAATACCAAAGGTACTACGATACCAGAGATACTATGATACTATGATACCAGAGGTACTATGATACCAGTGATACTATGAAACTATGATACCAGTGATACTATGATACTACAATACCAGTGATACTATGATACTACAATACCAGTGATACTATGATACTACGATTCCAGTGATACTACAATACCTGTGATACTACAATACCTGTGATACTACAATACCAGTGATACTTCGATACCAAAGATACTAAGATACCAGATTTTCCTTGGCAAGAAGGAAAACAGAAATTAGATTGTTTGGTCCTTTAAAACCGTCTGTATGTAGGCATCCTGTTTAAATAAAGTTTCATAAAAATTGAACATACTGTGTGTAGACTCCTTGTTTAAATAAAGTTTAATAAAATTAAACATATTGTGTGTAGGCTCCTTGTTTAAATAAAGTTTAATAAAATTAAACATACTGTGTGTATGCTCCTTGTTTAAATAAAGTTTAATAAAATTAAACATACTGTGTGTCGGCTCCTTGTTTAAATAAAGTTTAATAAAATTAAACATACTGTGTGTCGGCTCCTTGTTAATGCAACATAACATATAGCGTGATATAGCTTGGGAAATAAACATGTGATTCTGGGTGAGAACATCAAGCTGTTTGTTTCGAACATTAGTACCGTTTTCCTCAGGAAATGTAGTCATGTTCTGTTTCCTTGCCTAGATACCTCGGAGTATTGTGATGCTAGTATCGCGACAAGCTTACTACAGTATATAGGGATGAGGGTGCCATTCGGGACAAGGGCATCTTAAAGTGGTTGCATCTGCGGATTACATCAGATATTCCATTACAATCGTAGCAGTGGAATCCTGCATCTCAAATGGTTCCCTATACACCAAGTAGTGCACACTCTATAGGGAATAGGGTTCCATTTGAGACAATGGCTGTCGGTTCGGAGTCGTTCAATGGTTCCTGGTAGAGAAGCAACCTGATACAGACGAGATGGCTGGCTGCCTCCTTGTCTTCTCCTCTCCCCATGGTGTACTATCGACTGCAATCTACACGGATCAAAAATATGAATGCAACATGCAACAAGTTCAAATATTTTACTGAGTTACAGTTCATATATAAGGAAATCAGTCACTTGAAATAAATAAATTAGGCCTAAATCTATGGATTTCACATGACTGATCACAGATACTTTAGAAAAAGCTTCCCTGAGACAGTGTCTGGCAATTTGTGCATAAATTATATATATATATATGCAGTACCAGTCAAAAGTTTGGACACACCTACTCATTCAAGGGTATTTCTACATTGTATGAAACAACACATATGGAATCATGTAGTGACCAAAAAAGTGTTAAATAAAAATAGATTTGAGATTTGAGATTCTTCAATGTAGTCACCCAGCTTTGCACACTCTTGGCATTTTCTCAACCAGCTTCATGACATAGTCACCTGGAATGTATTTTAATTAACAGGTTTGCCTTGTTAAAAGTTAAATTGTGGAATTTCTTTCCTTCTTAACGCTTTTGAGCCAATTAGTTGTGTTGTGACAAGGTATGGGTGGTATACAGAAAATAGCCCTATTTGGTAAAAGATCAAGGCCATATTATGGCAAGAACAGCTCAAACAAAGAGAAACGACAGTCCATCAGTACTGACATGAAGGTCAGTCAATACGGAAAATTTAAAGAACTTTGTGCTGTCGCAAAAAGCCAATCAAGCGCCATGATGAAACTGGCTCTCAGGACCGCCACAGGAAAGGAAGACCCAGAGCTTCCTCTGCTGCAGAGGATACGTTCATTAGAGTTACCAGCCTCAGAAATTGCAGCCCAAATGAATACTTCACAGAGTTCAAGTAACAGACACATATCAACATCAACTGTTCAGAGGAGACTGTGTTAATCAGGCCTTAATGGTCGAATTTCGAACTACTAAAGGACACCAATAAGAAGATGAGAATTGCTTGGGCCAAGAAACACGAGTAATGGACATTAGACAGGTGGAAATTTGTTTGATCTGATGAGTCCAAATTTGAGATTTTTGCTTCAAACCGCCTTGTCTTTGTGAGATGCAGAGTAGGTGAACGGATGATCTCTGCATGTGTGGTTCCAACCATGAAGCATGGAGGAGGTGTGATGGTGTGGGGTGATTTGCTGATGACACTGTCTGTGATTTATTTAGAATTCAAGGCACACTTAACCAACATGGCTCCCACAGCATTCTGCAGAGATCCGCCATCCCATCTGGTTTGCACTTAGTGGGACTATGAAAACACATCCCACACCATCACACCACCACCAGCCTGCATTGTTGACACATGGCATGTACCCATGTGGTTTTCTCCATACCTCAGTACTCCCATCACCATGAAACAGCAGGAACCGTTTTTCATCAGACCAGTTCTCCAGTGTCCAGTATTTTCGTTCCTTAGACCACTGAAACCTAATTGTCTTGTTTTTCAGCCTTCTGGTTGTGTCAGCCTTCTTTGTCCTCTGTCATCAATGGCGACCACTGGCACTACATAGTAGTGACATCAATAAGGGATCATAGCTTTCACCTGGATTCACTCTATATATACTGAGTATACAAAACATTAGCAACACCTACTCTTTCCATGACAGAGACTGACCAGGTGAATTAAAGCTCCCTTAATCCCTTATTGATGTTAAATCCACTTCAATCAGTGTAGATGAAGGAGAGGAGACAGGTTTTATGCCTTGAGACATTTGAAACATGGATTGTGTGTGTGCCATTCAGAGTGTGATTGGGCAAGAACAACGATTTACGTGTCTTTGATTAGGGTATGGTAGTATGTGCCAGACGCACTGGTTTCAATCTTTCCCTTGTGTATCAAGAATGGTCCACCACCCAAAGGACATCCAGCCAACTTGACACATCTGTGGGAAGCATTGGAATCAACATGGGCCAGCATCCCTGTGGAACACTTTCAACAGCTTGTAGAGTCCATGCCCCGATGATTTGAGGCTGTTCTGAGGACAAAGGGGCTGCAACTCAATATTAGGAAGGTGTTTCTAATGTTTTCTGCACTCAGTGTACACACAGTGCCTTTGGAAAGTACTCAGACCCTTTGACATTTTCCACATTTATTTACAGCCTTAATCTGAAATGGATTAAATAAAACAATTTATTTAGCAGTCTACATGCATTACCCCATTATGACAAATGGGTTTTTAGATTTTTTTTGCAAATGTACAGTATTAAAAATAAAAAACAGAAATACATTATTTATATAAGTATTCAAACCCTTTGCCATGAGACTTGAAATTGAGCTCAGGTACATCCTGATTTATTCTCAAAACACTTAAACAATAGTCACAACCTGGCCTAACCAAAATAGAGAATAAAAGCCTCTCTATGGACAGGGTGTGACGGTACCCACCCCCCTCCCAAAGGTGTGGACTCCGGCCGCAAAACCTGACTCTAAGGGGGAGGATCCGGGTGGGCCTCCTTTACGGCGGCGGTTCTGGTACTGGACATAGACCCCTCCGCCTCTGGCTCCCACCACTTTGGTGGCGCCTCTGGTGCGGGGACCCTCGTAGCGGGCCCCGGACTGCACACCCTCGTAGCGGGCACCAGACTGGGCACCCTCGTTGCGGGCCCCGGACTGGGCACCCTCGTTGCTGGAGGCTCCTGACTGGGCACACTCGTTGCTGGAGGCTCCTGACTGGGGACCGTCGTTGCTGGAGGCTCCGGACTGGGGACCGTCGTTGCTGAAGCTTCCGGACTGGAGACCATCGTTGCTGGAGGCTCCGGACTGGAGACCGTCGTTGCTGGAGGCTCCGGACTGGAGACCGTCATTGCTGGAGCTTCCGGACTGGAGACCGTCGTTGCTGGAGGCTCCGGACTGGAGACCGTCGTTGGAGGCTTCGTGCCATGACTCCTCACTGGAGGCTTCGTGCCGTGGATCATCACTGGAGGCTTCTTGCCATGGATCATCACTGGAGGCTTCGTGCCATGGATCATCACTGGAGGCTTCGTACCATGGATCATCACGGGAGGCTTCGTGCCATGGATCATCACTGGAGGCTTCGTGCCATGGATCATCATGGGAGGAGCCTGTACAACCCGTCCTGGCTAGATGGTTACTTTCGCACTGAAGATGTGGGGCGCAGGCACAGGCTGCCTGGGCTGTGCAGACGCACCGGAGTCACAGTGCGCAGAGCCGGCGCAGGATATCCCGGGCCGTGGAGACGTACTTGCAGCCAGATGCGCTGAGCCGGCACCCTCCGATCTGGCTGGATGCCCACTCTAGCCCGGCAGATAGGGGGAGCTGGAAGGTAGCGCACCAGGCAGTGCACACGCACTGGAGACACTGTGCGCTGCACCGCATAACACGGTGCCTGACCAGTATGACGCTCGCCACGGTAAGCACGGGGAGTTGGCTCAGGTCTCCAACCTGACTCAGCCACCGGTGTGCCCTCCCCCAAAAACATTTTGGGGCTGCGTCGCCTCTCAGCTTTAAATGCTTCCAGTTCCTCCCGTGGACGGCGATACTCCCCAACCTGCCTCCAGGGTCCTTTCCCATCCAGGATTTCCTCCCAAGTCCATGAATCCTGAACCCTCTGCTCCTCCTTACCACGCTGCTTGGTCCACTTGGGGTGGGTAGTTCTGTTAAGCTCATCTGATGAAGAAGTGGACCAAAGCGCAGCGTGGTAAGTGTTCATGATTTATTCTCAAACACTCGAACAAAATAACAAAGAGCAAAATGACAACGAACAGTTCTGTCAGGTGCAGAAACACAAAACAGAAAATAACTACCCACAAAGCACAGGTGGGAAAAAGATGCCTAAGTATGATTCTCAATCAGAGACAACGATAGACAGCTGCCTCTGATTAAGAACCACACCCGGCCAAACACAAAGAAATAGAAAACTTAGAAATAAAGAAACTAGAATGCCCACCCTAGTCACACCCTGGCCTAACCAAAATAGAGAATAAAAGCCTCTCTATGGCCAGGGCGTGACATCTGCAACTTGATTGGCGTCCACCTGTGGTAAATTCAATTGATTGGACATGATTTGGAAAGGCACACACCTGTCTATATAAGGTCCCACAGTTGACAGTGCATGCCAGAGCAAAAACCTAGCCATGAGGTCTAAGGAATTGCCCATAGAGCTCAGAGAAAGGATTGTGTCGAGGCAAAGATCTGAGGAAGGATCCCCCAAAAATTCTGCAGCATTGAAGGTCCCCAAGATCACAATGTCCCCCATCATTCTTAAATGGCCACTCGGCCAAACTGAGCATTCGGTGGAGAAAGGCCTTGGTCAGGGAAGTGAACAAGAACCCAATGGTGACTCTGACAGAGCTCCAGAGTTGCTCTGTGAAGATGGGAGAACCTTCCAGAAAGACCACCATCTCTGAAGCACTCCACCAATCAGGCCTTTATGGTAGAGTGGCCAGATGGAAGCCACTCCTAAAAGGCACATAACACCCCGCTTGGAGTTTGCCAGAAGGCACCTAAAGACTCTCAGACCGTGAGAAACAAGAGTCTCTCATCTGATGAAAGATTGAACAAGATTGAACTCTTTGGCCTGAATGTCAAGAGTCACTTCTGGAGGAAACTTGCAGCCATCCCTATGGTGAAGCATGGTGTTGGTAGCATCACACTGTGAGGATGTTTTTCAGTGGCAGGGACTGGGAGACTAGCCAGGTTCGAGGGAAAGATGAACGGAGCAAAGTACATAGAGATCCTTGATGAAAACATGTCTTAGGGCACTAAGGACCTAAGACAATGACCCCAAGCATACAGCCAAGAAAATGCAGGAATGGCACAGCCCGAGCCCAGACTTGAACCTGATCAAACATGTCTGGATAGACCTGAAAATAGCTGTGCACCAATGCTCCCCATCCAACCTGACAGAGCTTGAGAGAATCTGCAGAGAAGAATGGGAGAAACTCCCCAAATACAGGTGTCCAAGCAAATCAAAAAGTAAACTTTAAATCTGAAGGAAGTATGGTTTAAAGTGTCTGAAATGCATCAGAATGGTATTGAAAAGCTGAGGAAAACTTCAGGGACGAAAACTCATGCTGAAGGCAGTAATTGTGTATGATCTTCAGTGTTGAGAAAAAAAAGTGCTATTGCATTCCATTAATTTTACCCAACAATCATCGAGTGTTGATTTGGGCTCGGCGCTAATAAGCCAAGACTGGATATCAGCAGATTCAGTAGATGTCTCTAGCTCAAACACAAGCGGAATGAAAATGGATGAAAGATAGGGGAAGGGATGTTCCACTTTGGATCTCAACTCCAGGGGTTATTTAAGCAACTCTTATCACTACTCAAATACACTATCAAAAGGCCTGTTGTATTCGGCGCATGGGACAAATAACATTTCATTTTATTTTATTTTATTTAAATATGGTCATAGTAATATAATAGCTGCACCACCATTAAAGCCCCTTGAAGGATATTACTAAAAGCACGCTGCATGTGGCGAGCATCCATGCACCCACCGGGACAATTCATTGATGAAGTCTTTTTAATTGACAGATGATAGCAGACGATGAATTAAAGTCATCCTGGGGGAGTGCACCAGCTGTGCTCTTCAGGAACGATCCATGCCCTGGTAAACAGATGGTACTTCTTAATCACTGGTAAACAGATGGTACATCTTATTCACTGGTAGACAGATGGTACATCTTATTCACTGGTAGTCAGATGGTACTTCTCACTCTCTTGTAGATGGATGGTATTTCTCAATCTCTGGAAGACAGATGGTTCTTCTCATTCTCTGGTAAACAGATGGTACATCTTATTCACTGGTAGACAGATGGTACTTCTCATTCCCTGGTAGACAGATGGTCATTCTTATTCTCTGGTAGAGAGATGATACATCTCATTTTCTGGTAGACAGATGGTTCTTCTCATTCTCTGGCAGACAGATGGTTCTTCTCATTCCCTTGTAGATAGATGGTACTTCTCATTCTCTGGTAGACAGATGGTGCTTCTCATTCCCTTGTAGATAGATGGTCATTCTTATTCTCTGGTAGAGGGATGGTACTTCTCACTCTCTGGTAGACAGATGGGTCTTCTCACTCTCCTTTAGACAGATGGTACTTCTCACTCTCCTTTAGACAGATGGGTCTTCTCACTCTCCTTTAGACAGATGGTACTTCTCACTCTCTGGTAGAGGGATGGTACTTCTCACTCTCTGGTAGACAGATGGGTCTTCTCACTCTCTGGTAGACAGATGGGTCTTCTCACTCTCCTTTAGACAGATGGTACTTCTCACTCTCTGGTAGACAGATGGGTCTTCTCACTCTCCTTTAAACCGATGGTACTTCCCACTCTCTGGTAGAGGGATGGTACTTCTCACTCTCTGGTAGACAGATGGGTCTTCTCACTCTCCTTTAGACAGATGGTACTTCTCACTCTCTGGTAGACAGATGGGTCTTCTCACTCTCCTTTAGACAGATGGTACTTCTCACTCTCTGGTAGAGGGATGGTACTTCTCACTCTCTGGTAGACAGATGGGTCTTCTCACTCTCCTTTAGACAGATGGTACTTCTCACTCTCTGGTAGAGGGATGGTACTTCTCACTCTCTGGTAGAAAGAGGGGTCTTCTCACTCTCCTTTAGACAGATGGTACTTCTCACTCTCTGGTAGACAGATGGGTCTTCTCACTCTCCTTTAGACAGATGGTACTTCTGACTCTCTGGTAGAGGGATGGTACTTCTCACTCTCTGGTAGAGAGATGGGTCTTCTCACTCTCCTTTAGACAGATGGTACTTCTCACTCTCTGGTAGAGGGATGGTACTTCTCACTCTCTGGTAGAGGGATGGTACTTCTCACTCTCTGGTAGAGAGATGGGTCTTCTCACTCTCCTTTAGACAGATGGTACTTCTCACTCTCTGGTAGACAGATGGGTCTTCTCACTCTCCTTTAGACAGATGGTACTTCTCACTCTCTGGTAGAGGGATGGTACTTCTCACTCTCTGGTAGAGGGATGGTACTTCTCACTCTCTGGTAGAGAGATGGGTCTTCTCACTCTCCTTTAGACAGATGGTACTTCTCACTCTCCTTTAGACTGATGGGTCTTCTCACTCTCCTTTAGACAGATGGTACTTCTCCTTCTCAGACCTTTTTGACAACATTTCACATAACTGTGACTACGCATCCCAAATGTAATCCTCTAGTGCACTACGTTTGACCAGAACCATATGGGCTCCGGTCAAAAAGTAGTATATAGGGCGATACGGTGCCATTTGGGAAACAACCAGCCTATGATTGCAGTACTGCTCTACAGTGAGTCCACCTGTTTCCCTTTAGAGTAATATAAAAGCTGTGACCTATAATCCAGGTGCCTTATTACATTCATGGGGTCATTTCAACCGCAGACACGTGTCATAATGAAACTAAACTGTCACAGGTATATTACGACAAAACACGCAACCCCCTGGGGTGTTGTCCGTGTCAAATGACCAAGTAAAGTAAAGCATGAAAGATGTGGCCGACTTCACAGCATTACAAGCGACTGCATTTCAACAATAGCTGAAATATGTCCACACCATCTGTGTTTAAGTATCAAAGTCTAATGTGCTTGAACTAGTGTGCTAAAAACAAATATAGACATATCAATATAGAAATACCAATATAGACATACCAATATAGACATACCAATATAGAAATACCAATATAGAAATTCCTATATAGAAATACCAATATAGACATACCAATATTGTCACGCCTTGGTCTTAGTATTTTGTGTTTTAGTTTATTAGTTAGTCAGACCAGGGTGTGACATGGGTTTATTATGTATTGTAGTTTCGTATTGGGGTTTGTAGTAGTTGGGATTGTAGCTGATTTAGGGGTGTGTGTGTTAAATAGGTTGGCTGCCTGAGGCGGTTCTCAATCAGAGTCAGGTGATTCTCGTTGTCGCTGATTGGGAACCGTATTTAGGTAGCCTGGTTTTCGCTTTGTATTTTGTTGGGTGATTGTTCCTGTCTCTGTGTAGTGTGCACCAGTCAGGCTGTATTAGGTTTCACTTTCTGTTTGTTGTTTTTGTATTTATTTAGTTGTTCATGTTTAGTTCGTTTGTTTGTCTTCAATAATAAACATGAGTAACTTACACGCTGCATTTCGGTCCGACTCTCCTTCAACAAAAGAAGAACGCCGTAACAAATATAGAAATACCAATATAGAAATACCAATATAAACATACTAATATAGACATACCAATATAGAAATACCAATATAGAAATTCCAATATAGAAATACCAATATAGACATACCAATATAGATATACCAATATAAACATACCAATATAGACATACCAATATAGATATACCAATATATACATACCAATATAGACATACCAATATAGACATACCAATATAGACATACCAATATAAACATACCAATATAGATATACCAATTATAGACATACCAATATAGATATACCAGCATAGATATACCAATTATCTATGTATAAGTCACTTTCATAACTCTACCCATATGTATACATTACCTCAAATACCTCGACTAACCGGTGCCCCCGCACATTGACTTTGTACGGATACACCCTGTATATAGCCTCGCTATTGTTATTTACTGCTGCTCTTTAATTATTTGTTACTTTTATTTTTTATTTTTTTTGTAGTTTTCTTGAAGCTGCATTGTTGGATTAGGGCTTGTAAGAAAGTATTTCACTGTAAGGTCTACACCTGTTGTATTCAGCACATGTGACTAATACAATTTGATTTGATTTGATTATAGAAATAACAGTATAGACATACCAATATAGAGGGGGGGGGAGTTCTCCACAAATACCTGATGGACAACAATATTGCTCTCCCTAGTATGTTGTGTTTTGGAAATAGGGGCTAGAAGGAGGAAGGGAGGGATGAAAGATGGGCAGAGTGCTGGTATGTGGTCTACAATGTACTGTGTATCTTCCACTATCTTCTCTGTGGTGATAGCAGAAAGGCTCCCTCCACTCCTCCTTCCTCCACCCTCCCTTCCTCCACTATCCCCCCGTCTTATTCACATGTCTATCTGCCTGTTATCCGTGTCCTTGAGCTAAGATTACAGATGCCCTGCCTTTGATATATGACACATCATGTGTCATAGCTTTTCATACAATCAATAAGCTGCAACACGGGAAAGAAAAAACCCTGGGCCCAAATCATTTATTTGACTGGCTGGTGGGTTGGTTAGTGAGTTTGTGGCTTGGCTGTTGGGGTGGTTAGTGAGTTTGCTGGAGGGTGGGTGGGTGAGTAGGTTGGTTTGCGGGTTGGTTAGTGAGTTTGTGGCTTGGCTGGTGGGTTGGTTAGTGAGTTTGCTGGTGGGTGGGTGGGTGGGTGAGTAGGTTGGTTTGTGGGTTGGTTAGTTTGTTTGTGGCTTGGCTGGTGGGTTGGTTTGTGAGTTTGCTGGTGGGTGGGTGGGTGGGTGAGTAGGTTGGTTTGCGGGTTGGTTAGTTTGTTTGTGGCTTGGCTGGTGGGTTGGTTAGTGAGTTTGCTGGTGGGTGGGTGGGTGAGTAGGTTGGTTTGCGGGTTGGTTAGTTTGTTTGTGGCTTGGCTGGTGGGTTGGTTAGTGAGTTTGTTGGTGGGTGGGTGGGTGAGTTGGTTGGTTTGTGGGTTGGTTAGTTTGTTTGTGACTTGGCTGGTGGGTTGGTTAGTGAGTTTGCTGGTGGGTGGTAAGGAGCAGGTGGTTTATGGTGGTTAGTTTGTTTGTGGCTGGTGGGGGTGGGTGAGTTTGCTGGTGGGCGGGTGGGTGAGTGTGTGAGTTGGTTGGTTTGTGGGTTGGTTAGTTAGTTTGTTTGTGGCTTGGCTTTTGGGTTGGTTAGTGAGTTTGCTGGTGGGTGGGTGGGTGAGTTGGTTGGTTTGCGGGATGGTTAGTTTGTTTGTGGCTTGGCTGGTGGGTTGGTTTGTTTGTTTGTGGGTTGGTTGGTTTGTTTGTGGGTTGGTTGGTTGGTTTGTGGGTTGGCTGGTGGGTTGGTTGGTTGGTTTGTGGGTTGGTTGGTTTGTTTTTGGGTTGGCTGGTGGGTTGATTGGTTGGTTTGTTGGTTGGTTGGTTTGTTTGTGAGTTGGCTGGCTGGTGGGTGGTTGGTTGGTTTGTGGGTTGGTTAGTGGGTGAGTTAGTGGGTTGTTTGGTTTGTGGGTTGGTTGGTGGGTTGGTTGGTTGGTTGGTTGGTTGGTTGGTTTGTTTGTGGGTTGGTTGGTGGGTTGGTTGGTTGGTTTGTGGGTTGACTGGCTGGCTGGCTGGCTGGTGGATTGTATGGCTTGTTTGCGGGTGGGTGGGTGGTTGGTTGGTTTGTGGGTGGGCTGGTTGGTTGGTTGATTGGTTTGCGGGTAGATTGGTTGGTTGGTGGGTGGGTTGGTTGGTTGGTGGTTGGGGGGTTGGTTAATTTGTTGGTTGGGGGGTTGTTTTGTGGGCTGGTTGGTTGGTTGGTTTGTGGATGGGTTGGTTTGTGATTGGGTAGATTAACTGGCTGGTTGCCAAGCTAGCTAGTTCTGTAGCTAAGTGTTATCTGACCGCTGCTGTGTCACCTTGAATAGATTCATTTTTGTTCATTCATAGTGTATGAGTGACCCATTAACAAGCAGAGAATGTGATTTACAAATAATCACCCACTGCTGTGCTACTGGCAACTCAGTAACTCTACACATTTGTTATGTACATTTACATTCTAGTCATTTAGCAGACACTCTTATTCAGAATGACTTTTCTTAAGATTCCATCTGTTGGAAGTAATTTACCTGTATCATTAGGCTGTCTGCTGCTGTCTCTGTCTCTCTGCTGCTGTCTCTGTCTCTCTGCTGCTCTCTCTGTCTCTCTGCTGCTCTCTGTCTCTCTGCTGCTCTCTCTGTCTCCCTGCTGCTCTCTCTGTCTCTCTGCTGCTCTCTCTGTCTCTCTGCTGCTCTCTCTGCTGCTCTCTCTGTCTCTCTGCTTCTCTCTCTGTCTCTCTGTCTCTCTGCTGCTCTCTGCTGCTCTCTCTGTCTCTCTGCTGCTCTCTCTGTCTCTCTGCTGCTCTCTCTGTCTCTCTGCTGCTCTCTCTGCTGCTCTCTCTGTCTCTCTGCTGCTCTCTCTGTCTCTCTGCTGCTCTCTCTGCTGCTCTCTCTGTCTCTCTGCTGCTCTCTCTGTCTCTCTCCCTCTCACATATTTCTCTCTCGCTCTCTTTCACTCATCTCTCTCTCTCTCTCTCTCTCTCTCTCACTCATCTCTCTCTCTCTCTCTCTCTCTCTCTCTCTCTCTCTCTCTCTTTCTCTCTCTGTCATTTGCCTCTACCACTCTAATTTTTCTCTCTTCCTGTCTCACTCTTTCATTTCTCTCACTCTTTCATCACTCCCTCTCCATCTCTCTCTCTCTCTCCTCTCCCTCATAAACAGCTTCAGAATAGGGGGCTACCAACTCATATTTTGGTGGTAAATTAGATTTATATGCAGGCAGGACCCTGCCATAAATTTGTTGCTCTGCATCATTAATATTTGTAACAGATGTTTACTGATTGTTTGATTACCAGCCACGTCGACCAGTGAAATCTGTTCATAAAAGGAGTGGAATTCATGGCTAATACAAGGCATAGAGAGAAACACCAGCAGAAAAACCTTCATAATCAGTGACATACATATTTGGAAACGGCAATATAAATTAATTAGAGACTGAGGCCTCTTTCCTCCCCATTGTAGTTATAGCACATAGACAATTCAAAAGTTTTATATTAAATGAAATGTGAAGTGTTTTATTAGAATTTTTCTATTGTGTTTTTATCAAGCAAGCCATGTCATTATAGTGAATGTCTATCGACCTCTCTATCTCTATAAATATCCTGACGATAACATAATGAATGTTTGAATAAATCCATGATTCATTTTTTAAAGGTTATATATACAGCTCTGGAAAAAAAATATCAGATTCTCTGGTTGTACTATTTCTAGGTATGTGTTTTGGGTAAAATTAATTTTTGTTTGTTTTATTCTATAAACTACTGACAACATTTCTCCCAAATCCCCCTAAAATATTGTCATTTAGAGCATTTATTTGCAGAAAATGACAACTAGTCAAAATAACAACTGAACCACCCCCAGATCATCACCGATCCGCCACCAAATTTCACAGTGGGTGTGAGATACTGTGGCTTGTGGGCCACTGTGAAATTTGGTGGAGAATCTGTGATGATCTGGGGGTGGTTCAGCAAGGCCGGAATCGGGCAGATTTGCCTTTGTGAGGGACGCATGAATCAAGCTGTAACGATGTGTGCTGGGAGTCGGGAAGCAAGTTCAGGGAGGGAGTGTTTCAATAAAATAAACATAGTACAAAACAAGAAACACTAACAGCACACAGACATGAAACAGATACCGAAACAATAACGCCTGGGGAAGGAAGCAAAGGCAGTGACATATATAGGGAAGGTAATCAGGGAGGTGATGGAGTCCAGGTGAGTCTGATGACATGCAGGTGTGCGTAAGGATGGTGACAGGTGTGCGCCATAATGAGCAGCCTGGTGACCTAGAGGCCAGAGAGGGACACAAGCCACATACAAGGTTGTCCTGGAAGAAAACTTGCTTCCTTCTGCTCTGACAATGTTCCCATTGTCTGAGGATATTTTTTCTAGCATGATAATGCTCCATGCCACACTGCCAGGTCAATCAATGTGTGGATGGAGGACCACCAGATCAAGACCCTGTCATGACCAGCCCAATCTTCAGACCTGAACGCCATTGAAAACCTCTGGAATGTGATCAAGAGGAAGATGGATGGACACAAGCCATCAAACAAAGCCGAGCTGCTTGCATTTTTTTGCGCCAGCAGTGGCATAAAGTCACCTGACATCAATGTGAAAGACTGGTGGAAAGCATGCCAAGACGCAGGAAAGCTGGGATTGAAAATCAGGGTTATTCCACCAAATATCTTCCTCAGTTAAAACGTTAGCATTGTCTTGTTTAGAAATCAATATGAACTTATTTTCTTTGCGTTAGGTCTGACAACACTGCATCTTTTTTTGTTATTTTGACCAGTTGTCATTTTCTGCAAATAAATGCTCTAAATGAAATATTTTTATTTGGAATTTGGGAGAAATGTTGTCAGTAGTTTATAGTAGTTCATTTGACCAAAAACACTTACATAGAAATAGTACAACCAGAGAAACTGATCATTTTGCAGAGGTCTCTTAATTTTTGTTTGTTTGTTGTTCTATGGATTACAATAGAAATAAAACGAATCCTATCTGTTGCTATTAGCAGGGCCAGAATAATGCAGGGACTTACAGGAGCCCGCTCTCAATTTTCAAAACACACCAGAGAGCATTATTTAGCCACAGAGAATCAATAGTAAAAAAAAACTTTAAAAAACAAAGCCAGGGGTCCGTTAGGTAGCCTATTTCCTGATTTACTGATTGATGTGTTCCCAATAGACATCATCACTTTGGAGAAACGTTCTCCCTTTAACCTTCCAGGTTATTGAGAACAGAGCTGCATGCCTATTTCCTGTCTAGTCCCTGTCTAGTTGGGACAGAGATGTACAGGCTGTTGAGAACAGAGCTGCCTGTCTAGTTCCTGTCTTGTTCCTGTGTAATTAATGTCTAGTTCCTGTCTAGTTCCTGTCTAATTCCTGTCTAGTTCATGTCTTGTTCCTGTGTAATTCCTGTCTAGTTCCTGTCTAATTCCTGTGTAATTCTTGTCTAGTTCCTGTCTAGTTCCTGTCCAGCTGGGACTGAGATGTACAGCATGTAAATGCACATAGTATATTATTTGTCTGAGGCCTAAGTAAGTGTGTGTGTGTGTGTGTGTGTGTGTGTGTGTGTGTGTGTGTGTGTGTGTGTGTGTGTGTGTGTGTGTGTGTGTGTGTGTGTGTGTGTGTGTGTGTGTGTGTGTGTGTGTGTGTGTGTGTGTGTGTGTGCATGCGTGCGTGCGTGTGCGTGTGTGTGTTGCTGTCTCAACACAAGCCACGTCAGAGGAGTCTGAGCCACCGGCATTCTCTTCGTAGCGACAGCCCCACTTCATCATGGTTTTACCTTCATGCATAATTAAAAAGGTAACTTACTTGCCATGTACATAATTCTAATGCTGGGGGAAACAGGGCTACCTTAAAATATATTTTCCTGTCCGTGAGACTAACAGGGAATCAATGAATCGTCATATTTTAATGTGGCCCAAATGACACCCTATTCCCTACATGTTTTGACCAAAACCCTATGTACCCTGGTCTAAAGTAGTGCACTATGTAGGGCATAGGGTACCATTTAGGATATAGACACAGGGTGGAGGGATCCAGAGGAGAGAACAGAGATTGGCTACGGCTGTTCTCATTGAAGAGGTCCTATACAATAGTGAGTGTGTGTGAAAGGCTCTGAGGGAAGTGTGTGTGTGTGTGTGTGTGTGAGCTTATGAGGCGAATAGCTGATGGGTATCAGGCAGGTTTGGTATACTGTGCAACACAAACTGTTCCTATGTGATATACACTGTCCTGTGCAGAGGAAGCTCTACAGCATGTGTGCAGGACAGGCACAGTACCCATGTTATACAGATAACAACTTTGTCAGTATTTAAATTGTTTCCTGTTCAAGCTTCACAAACAGATGAGCTCCTAT
>NC_088242.1:7445253-7455253 GCF_036934945.1 Oncorhynchus masou masou
TACACATCTTTATACAGGGCCTTCAGAAAGTAGTCAAACCTCGTTGTCTTTTTCCACATTTAGTTGTGTTACAGACTGAATTTAAAATGGATACAATTTAGATTTTGGGGGGTCACTGGCCTACACACAATACCTCATAATGTCAAAGAGTAATTATGATTTTTTTAAATGATTTTTTTTTACAAATTAATAAAAAATTAAAAGCTGAAATGTCTTGACTCAATAAGTATTCAACCCCTTTGTTATGGCAAGCCTAAATCAATTCAGGAGTAAAAATGTGCTTAACAAGTCACATAATTAGTTGCATGGACACCCTCTGTGCATTAATAATGTTTAACACAATTTTTGAACGTCTACCCCCACACAAACAATTATCTGTAAGGTCCCTCATCTCTGTACCCCCACACAAACAATTATCTGTAAGGTCCCTCATCTCTGTACCCCCACACAAACAATTATCAGTAAGGTCCCTCATCTCTGTACCCCCACACAAACAATTAGCTGTAAGGTCCCTCATCTCTGTACCCCCACACAAACAATTATCTGTAAGGTCCCTCATCTCTGTACCCCCACACAAACAATTATCTGTAAGGTCCCTCAGTCAAGCAGTGAATTTCAAACATAGATTCAACCACAAAGACCAGGGAGGTTTTCCAATGCCTCGCAAAGAAGGGCACCTATTGGTAGATGGGTAAAAAACCCAGTCACCTGGAAGATACAGGCGTCCTTCCTAACTCAGTTACCGGAGAGGAAGGGAACAGTTCAGGGATTTCACCATGAGGACAATGGTGACTTTAAAACAGTTACAGACTTTAATGGCTGTGATAGGAGAAAACTGAGGATGGATCAACAACATTGTAGTTACTCTACAATACTAACCTAAATTACAGAGTGAAAAGAAGGAAGCCTGTACAGAATATAAATATTCCAAAACATGTAGTCTTTTTGTAACAAGGCACTAAAGTAATACTGGAAAAAAATTGGGCAAAGCAATTCACTTTTTGTCCTGAATACAAAGTGTTATATTGGATTTGCCCCAAACATAACACATTACTGAGTACCACTTCCCATATTTTCAAGTATAGTGGTGGCCGCAAAACCTGGTCCAGTCTGCTTTGCATCAGACAATAGATGATGAATTCTCCTTTCTGCAGGACAATAACCTAAGACACAAGGCCAAATATACGCTTACCAAGTAGACAGTGAATGTTCCTGATTGGCAAATTTACAGTTTGACTTAAATGTGTTTGAAAATCTATGGCAAGACCTGAAATTGGTTGTCTAGCAATGATCAACAACCAATTTGACAAAGCTTGAAGAATTTTTAAAAGAATAATGGACAAATGTTGCACAATCCAAGTGTGAATAGCTCTTAGAGACTTATCCAGAAAGTCACAGCTCTAATTGCAACTAAAAGGTGATTCTACCATGCATTGACTAAGGGTTGTGAATACTTATGTAAATGAGGTATTTCTGTTTTCTCTCAACCAGCTCCATGATATAGTCACCTGGAATGCATTTTAATTGAAAAACTTTCACTTTGTCATTACAGGATATTGTATGTAGATGAGTAGAAGAAGAAAAAAAACAGTTTGATCAAATTTGAATTCAGGTCGTAACACAGCAAAATGTGGAATTAATCAAAGGGGGTAAGTTGTTCTGAAGGCACTTTATGACATTACCCTGCACTCTATAACCAGAATGCATGGAGAGTTGAATCGGTAGAAACCAAACTCCTATGATTTACTCCCAACCATGTCCTCTTTGTTGTAACTCATTGACCTATAGTTTTATTGATATTACAATCCATCCATCCAAACATATATTTTTTTTAAATAATGAAATCTGAAAACAATCGGTGCAGAAACAGCAGACTGTTGGGGCATTAATCACCAAGGGCAGTGTTTTTTTCCCAGCCGGAGTTCGAAGAGATTGTTGCAACAGCTGCAAAGCATTCTGGTAAAGGGATTTGATTTATGACTGTTGTAACCATAACGATGAGGAAAAGTCATTACCATATCGACAGGCTCTGGGGTGATCCCCTATTCAATACTTCAGAACCTGCTGATCGTGACCTGCTAATGAGTAGGTTAGAAAGGGGAAAAAGAGAGAAAAATAATGAGGATTGGTCTGTTGTAGGCTAGTGATAGAACAACCTGCATAGTCAACAAATGTGAACCGCAAAATATATTTTTCACAGAATTACTAACTGTATCGAAGCAGCACTGCAAGGGAACATTCATGTATTAATTCATCATTGACATCCTATTCATTTTGAAGTAACTTATCTGAGAATTGCTTTTTGATGGCCGACAGGGATAGGACAGGAACTGATACATTGACATGTGACGAGTGAGCGCGAGAGTGGAAGGATCACATTTGCAGGATTTCACCAGTAATCACTGGCCACTGATTCATGGCTCGCCTAGTTCCTCTCACTTTTATATAATAACACACGCACGCACGCACACATACACACACACACCGCCTTTCCCGTTGAGTCCAGACCAACAGCCTCCCCAAGGTCAGCTGAAGGAAATGATACCACATGGCCTATAAGATTTATGATGGTCCAGCTACATCTCCCTCCTATGTTTACAGAGAAGTCTGACATTGCCCCCTGTTCCTTTTGTAGTGCACTACATTTGACTCGAGCCCTATGGGTTTCCCTTTGGGTCCTTGTCAAAGTAGTGCACTAGACAGGGAATAGGGTGCCAATGAGTGCCCAGACGGCATCCCTAGCTGCGTCCTCAGAGCATGCGCAGACCAGCTGGCTGGAGTGTGTACGGACATATTCAAGCTCTCCCTATCCCAGTCTGTTGTCCCCAAATGCTTCAAGATCTCCACCATTGTTCCTGTACCCAAGAAAGCAGAAGGTAGCTGAACTAAATAACTATCGCCCCGTAGCACTCACTTCTGTCATCATGAAGTGCCCTGAGAGACTAGTCAAGGATTGTATCACCTTACCTGTCACCCTAGACCCACTTCAACTTGCTTCCCGCCCCAATAATCCACAGACGATGCAATAGCCGTTGCACTGTACACTGCCCTGTCCCATCTGGAGAGGAATACATATGTAAGAATGCAGTTAATTGACTGTAGCTCAGTATTCAACACCATAGTACCCTCCAAGCTCATCATTAAGCTTGAGGTTTTGGGTCTGAACCCTGCCCTGTGCAACTGACTCCTGGACTTCCTGACGGGCCGCCCCCAGGTGGTGAAGGTAGGAAACAACCTCTCCACTTCGCTGATCGTCAACAATGGGGCCCCACAAGGATGCATGCTCAGCCCCCTAAGCGCAACTGCACCTCTTCAACCTCAGGGGGCTGTAGAAACTTGTCTTGGCACCTAAAACCCTCACAAACTTTTACAGATGCGCAATTGAGAGCATCCTGTTGGGCTGTATCTCCGCCTGGTAAGGCAACTGCCATGCCTAAAACTGCAGGGCTGTCCAGAGGGTGGTGCGGTCTGCACAACGCATCACCGGGGGCAAACTACCTGCCCTCCAGGACACCTACAGCACCCGATGTCACAGGAAGGCCAAAAAGATCATCAAGGACAACAACCACCCGAGCCACTGCCTGTTCACCCCGCTATCAACCAGAAGACGAGGTCAGTACAGGTTGATCAAAGCTGGGATCGAGAGACTGAAAAACAGCTTCTATCTCAAGGCCATCAGACTGTTAAATAGTCATCACTAGCACATTAGAGGCAGCTGCCCTATATACATAGACTTGGAATCAATGGCACTTTAATAATGGAACGCTAGTCACCTTATTAATGTTTACATAATTTGCATTACTCATCTCATATGTATATACTGTATTCTATCCTATTCTACTGTATCTTAGTCTATGCCGCTCTGACATTGCTCGTCCAAATATTTATATATTCTTAATTCCATTTATTGACTTTAGATTGTGTGTATTTTTAGATATTTAGATATTACTTGTTAGATATTACTACACTGTTGGAGCTAGAAACACAAGCATTTCGCTACACCTGTAATAACATATATTAAACAGGTGTATGTGACAAATGCGATTTGATTTGATTGACTCCAATGTCAGAGTCCCTCTGTTATGTTGTTCCCTGGTTGGTTAACAACCTGAAAACAACATTATTTTGAGTGTCACAGAGTGACTTCACATGGTGAGTTGTCAGCGGTGACAGGTGTTAATTGAGAAGCATTCACCTGAGAGATAAGCTACGGCACAAAATGGAACCCTATTGTAGTGTACTACATAGGGAATAGGGTAGCATTTGGGACTCAGTTATACTTGTTTGTCTCTCCATTCCCATTGGCCTCAAAGTGCATGGCTATAATCTTGGACACACAGAGAGACAAATAGCCATAGAGAGAATTATCCATCTTGTGTTATTGTATTCTACCTATGGTATATAATCTTTCACTAATACTCATTTACATGTCAGTGAGCACTAGCACAACTTAAATGTACTCGTATAATCTCCACCCGGCACAGCCAGAAGAAGACTGGCCAACCCTCAGAGCCTGGTTCCTCTCCACCCGGCACAGCCAGAAGAGGACTGGCCACCCCTCAGAGCCTGGTTCCTCTCCACCCGGCACAGCCAGAAGAGGACTGGCCACCCCTCAGAGCCTGGTTCCTCTCCACCCGGCACAGCCAGAAGAGGACTGGCCACTCCTAAGAGCGTGCTTCCTCTCTAGGTTTCTTCCTAGGTTCCTGCCTTTCTAGGGAGTTTTTCCTAGCCACCGTGCTTCTTCATCTACATTGCTTGCTGTTTGGAGTTTTAGGCTGGGTTTCTGTACAGCACTTTGTGACATCTGATGATATAAAAAAAGGGCTTTATTAATACATTTCATTGATTGGTTGAATTACTTCTTCATCCAGGGTGAAGGGGTCAGCCGGATACCTTCCTCTCCTCCACACAGTGTGTCCCAAATGACACCCTGCTAAATTTATAGTGCACTACTTTTTTTGACTTTTTTTTTACCACGGCTCGTAGGGACTATATAGGGAATAGGATACGATTTGGGACTCAGATGGAGACGTTCCTCCCCCTACATACTGAAGTATAGACCTAGGTATATGGGCCCCGGGTTTGGGAAGGTTATTGGCTATGTCTTTTGACTTCAGGGGCTATTAGTTCTATGCAGACCATGAGGTACCTATAGTATCTGGTGTTTTATTCTGTGCTTTGAACCGCACAACATTGACCTGTGCTTAAACACACAGATGATTTAAAGAGAGTCTGTTATACAACTTAGGTGTGTGTGTGTGTGTGTGTGTGTGTGTGTGTGTGTGTGTGTGTGTGTGTGTGTGTGTGTGTGTGTGTGTGTGTGTGTGTGTGTGTGTGTGTGTGTGTGTGTGTGTGTGTGTGTGTGTGTGTGTGTGTGTGTGTGTGTGTGTGTGTGTGTGTGTGTGTGTGTGTGTGCCCTATCACTTAACATATATGAACCTGAAGTGAAGTTATTTGTGTTTGTGACTACCTGAAAATCCGCTAGCCTAGGCAATCATAAAACAGTCATGTGAAATCAGCCTACAGCCCCATGCCTGCCCATCTGAATGACCCCCCCCCCCCCGTCAAGGCCCACTTGTACCTACGCAAGCGATCCTCCAATGCTCAGTTAGCAGTAAGTCAACAGCTCTGGGAGTTTAGCACGTCATTCCTCTCCATCTTTCATTCTGTTTGTCTGTGTTACATTCCCACTCAGCCCCCCATCCATTCTCACATCCAGTTCCTGGCTTTGTCCATCCATCATTAGGAGCACTTTGTCTCCTGGTTGGCGGCTGCAATCGCACCGGAGCAGAGTATATAGAGGAGCGGAGCTGAACGGAGCAGAGGGGAGCAGAGGGGGGAGAGTAGATCAGAGGGGAGCAGAGGGGAGCAGACGGGAGGAGAGGAGAGTAGATCAGAAGGGAGCAGAGGAGAGTAGATCAGAGGAGAGGAGATCAGAGGGGAGCAGAGGAGAGTAGATCAGAGGAGATGAGATCAGAGGGGAGCAGAGGGGAGCAGGCGGGAGGAGAGGAGAGTAGATCAGAGGAGAGCAGAGGAGAGGAGATCAGAGGGGAGCAGAGGAGAGGAGATCAGAGGGGAGCAGAGGAGAGAAAATCCGAGAGGAGCATGAGGAGCTGAGGAGAGTAGATCAGAGGGGGGCTGAGGAGGAGGAGGAGACTGCTCCCCTCTGACCTACTCTCCTCTGCTCCACCTCAAAGGGGAGTAGAGCAGGTCTTGGGTGGCTGAGACTGACTGGCTGCCAATAGGGACCTTTTTCCACCTCCTATCTGCATGTCTACCTCCCATCTGCTGACAGCCCAAGCTTTCTATTTCTATTGCACAGGCAAACAAAAACATTTATGCTGCACTTCGTTTCCCCACACTAGGAGGAGGGAGGGAGAGAGAGAGTTAATGAGGTGAGATTGAGGGAGGGAGGACTAGATAATTTTCTGAAAGGAATTGACACTTAAGTCAGCCTTCTCCCACACACAACTACATCAATACACATCACATGGAGAAAATGTATCACCAATTAGAAGTTGATAAGCGCAGTGTCAACTACACTTTGTTGAGAGAAAGAGACAGAGCGAGAGAGACAGAGAGAATAAGTGAGAACGAGAGATTGAGTGAGAGTTAGAGGGTGAGTGAGCGAGCGAGTGAGTGAGACAGAGAGAGAGAGAAAGGGAGAGCAAGTGAGAGTGAGAGTGAGAGAGAGAAAGAGAGTGAGTGAGAGAGAGATAGAGACTGAGTGAGTGAGAGAGAGATAGAGACTGAGTGTGAGTGAGAGAGAGAAAGAGAGTGAGTGAGAGAGAGAGAGAAAGAGACTGAGTGAGAGAGAAACAGAGTGAGTGAGAGAGAAAGAGAGAGTGAGAGAGAGAAGAGAGAGTGAGTGAGAGAGAAACAGAGTGAGTGAGAGAGAGAAAGAGACTGAGTGAGAGAGAAACAGAGTGAGTGAGAGAGAAAGAGAGAGTGAGAGAGAAACAGAGTGAGTGAGAGAGAAACAGAGTGAGTGAGAGAGAAAGAGAGAGTGAGAGAGAGAGAAAGAGAGTGAGTGAGAGAGAAACAGAGTGAGTGAGAGAGAGAAAGAGACTGAGTGAGAGAGACTGAGTGAGAGAGAAAGAGAGAGTGAGAGAAACAGAGTGAGTGAGAGAGAAACAGAGTGAGTGAGAGAGAAAGAGAGAGTGAGAGAGAACAGAGTGAGTGAGAGAGAAAGAGAGAGTGAGAGAGAAAGAGAGAGAGAAAGAGAGTGAGTGAGAGAGAGAGACTGAGAGAGAGAGTGAGTGTGAGAGAAGAAAGAGAGACTGAGAGTGAGTGAGAAAGAGAGAAAGAGAGTGAGAGAGAAAGAGAGTGAGAGAGAAACAGAGTGAGTGAGAGACTGAGAGAGAAGTGAGAGAGTGTGAATGAGAGAAGAGAGTGAGTGAGAGAGAAAAGAGAGAGAGACTGAGTGAGTGAGAGAGAAAAAGAGACTGAGTGAGAGAGAAAGAGACTGAGTGAGAGAGAAACAGAGTGAGTGAGAGAGAAAGAGACTGAGTGAGAGAGAAACAGAGTGAGTGAGAGAGAAAGAGAGAGTGAGAGAGAAAGAGACTGAGTGAGAGAGAAACAGAGTGAGTGAGAGAGAAAGAGAGAGTGAGAGAGAAACAGAGTGAGAGAGAAACAGAGAGAAAGAGAGTGAGTGAGAGAAAGAGAGAGAAAGAGAGAGAAGAGAGAGTGAGAGAGAGAAAGAGTGAGTGAGAGAGAAACAGAGTGAGTGAGAGAGAGTGAGAGAGAAACAGAGTGAGTGAGAGAGAAACAGAGTGAGTGTGAGTGAGTGAGAGAGAGAAAGAGACTGAGTGAGAAACAGAGTGAAGTGAGAGAGAAAGAGAGTGAGTGAGAGAGAAAGAGAGAAACTGAGTGAGAGAGAAAGAGAGTGAGTGAGAGAGAAAGAGACTGAGTGAGAGAGAAACAGAGTGAGTGAGAGAGAAAGAGAGAGTGAGAGAGATGGTAGATTCAGAGGTGTATTTGCAACAGCATGTTTTCTTGGGATTCTATATAATGTATGTAAACTTTGTTGAAACTCCTCTGTCTGCATTCTGCCTCTAAATGTGGTCGATCACTATCAGCACCATATCACCAGGGAACATTCTGACTGTGTTGTCTATCAGCACCATATCACCAGGTAACATTCTGACTGTGTTGTCTATCACATCAGGTAACATTCTGACTGTGTTGTCATATCATCACCAACAGCACCATATCACCAGGTAACATTCTGACTGTGTTGTCTATCAGCACCATATCACCAGGTAACATTCTGACTGTGTTGTCTATCACTATCAGCACCATATCACCAGCACCATATCACCATATCACCAGGTAACATTCTGACTGTGTTGTCTATCACCATATCACCAGGTAACATTCCATATCACACCATATCACCAGGTAACATTCTGACTGTGTTGTCTATCAGCACCATATCACCAGGTAACATTCTGACTGTGTTGTCTATCACCATATCACCAGGTAACATTCTGACTGCACCATATCACCAGGTAACATTCTGACTGTGTTGTCTATCAGCACCATATCACCAACATTCTGACTGTGTTGTCATTCTGACTTCTGACTGTTTGTCTATCAGCACCATATCACCAGGTAACATTCTGACTGTGTTGTCTATCAGCACCATATCACCAGGTAACATTCTGACTGTGTTGTCTATCAGCACCATATCACCAGGTAACATTCTGACTGTGTTGTCTATCAGCACCATATCACCAGGTAACATTCTGACTGTGTTGTCTATCAGCACCATATCACCAGGTAACATTCTGACTGTGTTGTCTATCACTATCACCAGGTAACATTCTGACATCACTACCATATCACCAGGTAACATTCTGACTGTGTTGTCTATCAGTCTATCACCAGGTAACATTCACTGTGTTGTCTATATATCACCAGGTAACATTCCATATCACCATATCACAGGTAACATTCTGACTGTGTTGTCTATCAGCACCATATCACCAGGTAACATTCTGACTGTGTTGTCTATCAGCACCATATCACCAGGTAACATTCTGACTGTGTTGTCTATCAGCACCATATCACCAGGTAACATTCTGACTGTGTTGTCTATCAGCACCATATCACCAGGTAACATTCTGACTGTGTTGTCTATCAGCACCATATCACCAGGTAACATTCTGACTGTGTTGTCTATCAGCACCATATCACCAGGTAACATTCTGACTGTGTTGTCTATCAGCACCATATCACCAGGTAACATTCTGACTGTGTTGTCTATCAGCACCATATCACCAGGTAACATTCTGATGTGTTGTCAGCACCATATCACCAGGTAACATTCTGACTGACTGTGCATTCTGACTGTCTATCAGCACCATATCACCAGGTAACATTCTGACTGTGTTGTCTATCAGCACCATATCACCAGGTAACATTCTGACATCAGCACCATATCACCAGGTAACATTCTGACTGTGTTGTCTATCAGCACCATATCACCAGGTAACATTCTGACTGTGTTGTCTATCAGCACCATATCACCAGGTAACATTCTGACTGTGTTGTCTATCAGCACCATATCACCAGGTAACATTCTGACTTCTGACTGTTGTCTATCAGCACCATATCACCAGTGTTGTCTATCAGCACCATATCACCAGGTAACATTCTGACTGTGTTGTCTATCAGCACCATATCACCAGGTAACATTCTGACTGTGTTGTCTATCAGCACCATATCACCAGGTAACATTCTGACTGTGTTGTCTATCAGCACCATATCACCAGGTAACATTCTGACTGTGTTGTCTATCAGCACCATATCACCAGGTAACATTCTGACTGTGTTGTCTATCAATAGCAGGTAACACCATATGTGTTGTCTATCACCAACCATATCACCAGGTAACATTCTGACTGTGTTGTCTATCAGCACCATATCACCAGGTAACATTCTGACTGTGTTGTCTATCAGCACCATATCACCAGGTAACATTCTGACATATCACCAG